>NC_050196.1:1589542-1637042 GCF_008315115.2 Sander lucioperca | reverse complement strand
TCATTTTAAACACCTGAATGGATCATTAATGTGAGTGATATTTTTTAAAAGATGTACAGTTAAAGCCAAAGTAAGATGACCAGTGAGGAGTGTTTTCGATGTTGCATGAGTCATCAAACTAGAGGGAGAAACTGTGACTGACAGCTGAATCTACGATGATATAGCTAAAGGACAATGGCAACAGATAGATTTCTATCATTTGTAGGTGAAATTAAAATCACAGGATGTTCAGGATGGGAAGAAAATGACAATATATTGCAACGAATCAGTATTTCAGGAAAAACTTCAATTGTCCTGCCATTAATCAAAAAAATAATAATTGGGAATAGAAATGAATGCTATAAACCCAATTCTTTGCTCTTTTAACCCTTGTGAAAATGTTTTCAGCACCTTTCCATTACCACCAGTATACACCAGTATATTCACAACTAGAACCAACTTGGTACCACTATAGTTTGACACTTATTTTTGGAATTCATGGTCAGTAAACCTCATTTCCATGAAATTATCTAATTTTTGTGTTCGAAAAAAGCTGAAATTATGAATGATTTTGACTAATAGTTAACACCAGAGTAATGAAGTTAATGGATCATCACAGATATGCCTAAGTTTAGTCAGAATAATGCTATTAAATTGAATGAAAACACCCTAAATTCAATGAAAGTAGAAATCTGATTCTTAATTTTACTTGTGAGGAGCGTTGTATGGAACCATCCGTGTTACCTTTGGGGAAATTTGGTTGACAGAAACCCAAAATGTCTGGGACATAAAAACTTTGAAAATCTAAATGAGGAGAGAAAATACTGTCAACACAAATTGTTAAGTTTTCAGTCGAGGAAATAAAAATGTCCTCCCGTCTTCGTCTTTAATATCAAAAGTTGTCAAAATGTACACAGACCAGCCCAACACTCCACTGAAACATAAAAAACAAATCAATTCAGCCCTCCGCAAACAAAACGTCATCATTAACCAATCACGCTCAAAGGCAAAGTAGCACTTGAATGGGAACACAGGCCATGTTCAGTGGCTAATATCTGGCAATTAATCACTTGATTAATATGCCCTTAAACACACAAAGTGACAGTGACAAATTCTGTTCACACGTTTGCGATCCCGAAAACGATAATTGTCCAATGAGAGTCTCATTTGTCAAACATAGAGAGAGAGGCAGAGCTTCCAGTTCAATCCAGACTGTAACATATTGTTTTATTGTCCATAATATAACATAAGTTTACTGCATTATTTGCAACGTTGTATTTTATACCAGCTTAAGGCCGCGATCAGACAGTGAGGCACACTGCACTGCCTTTTTGTTATAGACGCCCTGATTAGACCGGTTGCGTCTTCTTGTTATTGCTAGGAAACCATCAAATCACCCATCTCTAGGCAACCATTTTAATGACGTTAGGCGTTTTTTTTTCTGCTCTAAGTTGACATTTTTTTTAAACTTGAGACGATCATGGCGTCCTGCAAAAAAATAAATAAATAAAACGCAATCGCTCAGCAAAGCAAAAGCAGCGACCAAAACGTTTCCCTCTCGTTGAGAACGATTAGAAAAAGCAGCCCAGGCTTCCAAAATGCGCTCCGTCTGATTGTGGCCTAAGGAGATCGTTCCTGAAGGAATTAAAGTCAATACTTAGAATATTAAGGCTACATTTACATCGCTACGTTTTGGTTTTTAAGCAGAGTTTTGAGCCAAAAGTGATCTTTGTGCACACAAGTGTTTTTAGCTCCAGTAGAAGAACAAACTCCGTTTAAACTAACACGCCCAAACCAAAATATCTCAAACCTTCTGGTATACTGGGTATAAACAGGAGGCAGCATGTAGACCCCACCCATTGCTGGTAGTTGCCATGGTAACTTTAGTAGCTTAGTCTCAGAGAACAAGACGTTGTGACCGATAAGACCCAATCAGGCGGTAAAACGTTGGCATCAGTGTCAGTGTTGCCAAAGGCCTCCGTTTGCGGCTGTTGAGACTGCAACACAACCCCGCAGATTCCAAACCAAAACGGGTCAGAAGTGTTTCCAAATGTCTCCGGTTTAGGGGCTCGGAAACACCAGAGCAGGGGGAATTAAAGGGGGAAACACCAGAGCAGGGGGAATGAGAGGGGGAAACACCAGAGCAGGGGGAATGAGAGGGAGAAACACCAGAGCAAGGGGGGAATGAGAGGGGGAAACACCAGAGCAGGGGGAATTAAAGGGGGAAACACCAGAGCAGGGGGAATGAGAGGGGGAAACACCAGAGCAGGGGGAATGAGAGGGAGAAACACCAGAGCAGGGGGAATGAGAGGGAGAAACACCAGAGCAAGGGGGGAATGAGAGGGGGAAACACCAGAGCAGGGGGAATGAGAGGGAGAAACACCAGAGCAAGGGGGGAATGAGAGGGAGAAACACCAGAGCAAGGGGGGAATGAGAGGGGGAAACACCAGAGCAGAGGGGAATGAGAGGGGGGAAACACCAGAGCAGGGGGAATGAGAGGGGGAAACGCCAGAGCAGAGGGGAATGAGAGGGGGAAACACCAGAGCAGGGGGAATGAGAGGGAGATACACCAGAGCAGGGGGAATGAGAGGGGGGAACAATTTCAAGAAGCTTTTGCCAGGCTGAAAGTCTTGCATCAGCGTTGAAAAATAAGAGAAAATTAGCACCCGAGTGTTTCTGTTTGTGGATTATTAAAAAGACTGCTATAGTGAGTAGGGTTTTAGCCTCACGTGTCTACTAACAGCTCACAACTGGGCTACTCGGAAAACAAAGAAAACTATTCATATTTCTCTTTTGTTGACCTCATGAATATCACATAGTTCCATCATGCTCGTCACAGCCAATGGTATCGGATGACACAACATAATGACAGTGACAATCTGCATCAGGCATTGGCTCAACAGATAGATAAGAAAACGATGGACGACTGATATCAGTATACAGTGATAACATCGCGCTAGTTTCATGCTGCATTCAATTATCAAGTCAGGGTTTTGGCGCCCCCCAAAGAGGTTTTAGCAGTACCAAAGGAAAAATCAATGGCAAAATTATGAGAATTGAGAAAAAACAGCAATTCAAATTTCCAATAATAGCAATTTACCAAACAACCATTGAAATGCAGAGCATAAACTTGAATAGTAGCACTTATCTCAGTTTTACCGCCTGGAGTCTGGCTGTATTGAACTCTCCCGGTGAATTTAACGGTGGCATTTAAATAATATTATTTTTGTAAGCAGTTTTGTTGATTGGTCTGTCATTTACTCAAGCATAATCAACATTTTTGTTTATCAAATTGTCAGAAATAACAGGCAAATGCATATAGATTTACATACAGTGGTGCTCATAAGTTTATGAACCCATGCTAAAGTCGACTAAATTGGCATGGGGTACTTTCAGTTAGCCTAATAGCTGGTTTGATTTGCATTGAGAGATGATTTTATGGGAAGTACCCCATGCCAATCTCTAGGTATGGTGAAGGGTATGTGATGATGTGGGGGTATGGTGAAGGGTATGTGATGATGTGGGGGTATGGTGAAGGGTATGTGATGATGTGGGGGCCAAGGGAACTTTATCAGGATGCATAGTATCCTGGATCCATGAAATAACTGGCCTTTCAAAATAAAACTCTGCCTCCCTCTATGGGAATTTAACATAGGGGTGTACTTACTTATGCCCCCTGTATTTTAAGGAAGAACATTTATTTATTTACGATACATTATTCATTCACAAAGAAAACTGGTGTCCTTAAAGGTTGGATTTTTCCTTCCATTTTTTTTTATTAAGGCATTAAGATCAATTTCCAAAAGATGATTTTGGTATTCCTCTTTTTAGTCGACTTTAGCATGGGTTCATAAACTTATGCGCACCACTGTAGGTTTCTGTCAAATAAGGTAACACAGACTACTTGCCTTTACTGTACGCAAACCAATCATGCTTACAGTCGTGTGTAGTCCCCCCCCCACCAAAGGCCCATTCTGAGTCAGGAAAAACCCTGCAAGTGAACATGCTGAAGTGTTGAATTTGTCAGCTGCACATTTTTCTGTTTTGTTTGTTTTAGACAATGTCCTAGCATCCTTTTGTCTCTCCACATTTGAAAAAGATTAAAATGAAATGATATTAAAAAAAAAATGTCTCTCCATCAACAAACTTCGGCTGCATGTCTAAATGACGGACCTTTTCTTTCCAGGTCAAAAAAAGTGACCTCCACACCCTGACTTTCTCTCATAAACTACTTCCTGTTCTAGTTAGGACTCCACTGCCAAGATCTTTCCTGAAGGGCTTCCATATTACTGAAATAATTACCCAATTAATTGAGTCAATCGGCCGAGAGAAGTCATTTTGAACAATTTGGATGATAAATTAAGTAATTTTCCAAGTAAAAATTCCTAATATTCTCCGATTTCAGCTTGAGATGAGACATGAGGGTTTTCTGTTTGACTTCATTGTAAATTGGCTTTTTGGGTTTGGGACTGTAGAAAGTAATTTTAAGATGACCCCTTAAGCTCTAGGGAAAGGACATTTTTCACAATGTTGGCAGGGCAATATATTGATATGATATCGATATTGTGATACAAGACTAGATATCGTCTTAGATTTTGGATATCTTAATATCGTGATATGGTAAGGGTTGTCTTTTCCTGGTTTTAAAGGCTGCGTTACAGTAAAGTGATGCATTTTCTGAACATACCAGACTGTTCTAGCTGTTGTATTATTTGCCTTTACCCACTCAGTCATTAAATCAACATTTCTGATGATTATTTATCAAAAATCTCATTGTGTAAATAACATTTTATTTAAGCGCCAATTGGCATCCCTATAATATCGTTACAATCTCGACATCGAGGTATTTGGTCAAGAATATCATATCATCTGATTTTCTGCACATCGCCCAGCCCTAATGTTGTGACACAATATATGATAATTGCCAGACTGATAGACAGATGAAAAATAATATTTAGTTGCCACCCTAATACATATTGTTTACATTTCCAAAACAGCCTTGCTCGTTGCTCAGAATCCCGCTAATATTAGATTTGTCTTCAGCACTAGAAACAAGCCTGACTGGCTGGTGTGAAGTGCACCAGTCACCCAGCATATGACAGCATATTGCTACTGTGCTGTGCGCGAGCCTTCAGTGTGATGTGTGCAGATGAAGGGGCTGCGGCTGAGGGCCCGGCCAGGCGGCGCGGCGGCCCGGAGAGGAGCGCTGGGAGCGTTGCGGCAGCCGTGCCCCCCTGGTACTCTCCCCCCCCCCTAATGAGCTCCACTACTGCTCCCAACATGAGCCCCTCGCTCCTCCGCAACATCACACAGTCACAGACGAGAGCAGTGGCACATAGAAACACACAGCGGCAGCATGGAGCCAGAGCATTACACACTCGGAGAGCAGCAATATGCATGTTTAAATAAACATACAGACACAGTCCGAGACTAACAAGTATACACACAGTCATATGTACATGGATGCATCACACACACACACACACACACACACACACGAGAGCAGCAATATGCATGTTTAAACATACAGACACAGTCCGAGACTAACAATCAACAGTCATATGTACATGGATGCAACACACACACAGTGAGTATTTATTGGAGCGAGGGTGAGACAGCAAATGAGATGTGATTTACACACACACACGCACGCACGCACACACACACACACACACACACACACACACACACACACACACAGGAACTGCACATTACAGTTAGTGTGTATGCAAGGCTGTAACAATTCAAAATGTGGCTGTACAATTAATTGTCTCAGAAATTATTGGGATTAATAATATAATTGTCTCTTTCAGTCAATTTTTAAAATACTAATGTATTTTTTTTAAATACATCATTTTTTTCTTCACTTCACAGTATATACTTTCTGAAACACAGACCCGTGACCTACTGCAACAGAACTGGACCCAATCCCGGACTTTTAACAAAAACGATGGGCTCAACTCAGGTGAGAGAATTGTCCAAAGGCACCGACCTTTGGACGTCTCGAGTCTGCCGCTGGAGCTGAAACGATTCATTGATTAGTCAACGAAAAATTAAACTTACAATTTTGACAGAATGCCAAAAATGTTAGCCTCCCAGTTACACATACGTCATGCACCAGTGTAATCTCCAAAAAAAGTGTCAAAGCGCAGCATTACAGTTACAATACAGTGACATGTGATCGCAAAGCCTGGCATAGGAGGGCAGCGTTGTTGATGACCTCAGTGACGGTCACGGACCCATACCAAAACACAACACATCACTTCTCCAAAGCAGGAGACAATATTTATACATATTTGTTTCTTTTAACGTTTGTAAAAATAGCATCATAAGTTGTGACAAAAAAATGTTTAATGGCATCGTAAATCTGCTGAAAGTAAGCCTTTTGTTTTTGGCTTTCAACACAGGCCTGTCTTGGTTTCTTCCCATGAATATATGACAAGAATCTAAGAGAGGATTTGATAACAACTGGAATCAATTATAAAAACGGGATAAGAATCCGGCCGGATACATCTAAATCACACCCAATGCACATCTGTCTCATGTTTGCGGCTCACGCCGCACGGGGCATCGCTAACCATCTCGACGGTCTCCTTATCCACGACAGCGGTGAATAAGACTATCAACAATTACCAACACTTACACAGAGATGCCCGATAATGTCTTCCCGAGAAGCAAACAAATTGAATTTGCTTTTATTCCAGTCAAAGAAATTAACTTCCCAGTAATTTAACCCACATGGCAAAAAGAAAGAGAGAAAAGAAAAAAAAGAAATGAAGAAAGAAAAAATAAATTTGCAAACTATATCATTTTTTTTTTTGCCGACCATTTCAACTAATGATATTGTAATAAGATGCCTCGCAATGGAGAGGGAATGGAAAACATAATTACATGCATTAGTTTATCTAAGCGCGTGTACCGTCGCAGATCCATCAGTTTTTCAGAGCTCATCTGGAAGCCCATGCATCACTGTCAGGAGCCGTTTGATGGGGGGAAAAACGTGTTCATTTGTTAGCCTTGTTTAAAAGATGGCGCCTCAGATTCACTTAGGCCCAGACGGAGCAGAGCGGTTATGACAGCGCCATTACAAAAACACACACACACAGAAAAAAAGAAGAGAAAAGGTCTGGGCGGAGCACTCTGCGCCTTGGCAACTTCATCAGCTTTTTGCATTAAGGTGATTACAGCCAATGAGAAGAGCCCGAGCCGTGTTGTGTATGTTAATGATGAGATGAGGACGGTAACAGCTGCTCTACCTGGACCTGTGTAAGGCTGCTGGGTGCGGGAGCTGATTCTCGTAATGTTGTACAGAGAATACCCGGTAAACCTCGTGAAGCTTGTGGTGAAGTTGTTCCGGTTGTCACGCAGCCATTGTTACTACCTGAAAGTATTCAGGGGTTGCCTTTTAAAGCTTGCAGCTTTCTCTCTTTCTGTTTGCCTTTTTGAGAATCGTTCTTTTCTTTGCACTTATTGAATAAAAAAGCTTTTGAATAATAGTTATGAGAATTTTCTTCCGTTTTTATAAATGCATACTTGGGTGCTCTAGCATCAGATCAGAGGGTAGTCCATAATCGACAACGTTTCATTTCCAGGATTGTTCGTGTGCTGCAGGAAATTCTGTTGGCTGTCAATCTTTACGGCCGGATGTCCGTCCCCTTCCTCTGTCTTTGTGTTGGCGTTCTAACCTCTGGTGGATTTGTGAGGACTATGGTTAACTGCTCCTCAGATCTCTGCAGGGTAAATCCAGACAGCTAGCTAGACTATCTGTCCAATCTGAGTTTTCTGTTGCACGACTAAAACTACTTTTGAACGTCCACATGTTCCACCAAAACAAGTTCCTTCCTGAAACTATTTAGCAGAGGCACCGTGGCTCCGTCCGGCGCCTAGCACCACCCAAGACGATTGTGATTGGTTTAAAGAAATGCCAATAAACCAGAGCACGTTTTTCTCCCATCCTGGGATGTTGTGTTTACCAGCCAGACCCTCCTCCGCAGCGCTGTGGAGGAAGGTCTGGCAAAGCGAGACTAGATCAGAGGTAGACAAAACTGACTTGGAGATATCCGATATTCGATAAAAGGTTTATATCCGCTTCACTTTATTAGTCTAAACCTTGTCGTTCATTCCCTGTGGAGCTCTCTGAACAGAGCAAAGAACCAACACTGGGTCAAGGTAATGGGTTGAATTCCCAGAGGGGCCACCAAAAGACTCTTTATACTGTATTGATGATGGAAATCGCTGAAAACCTACATATGTCCTAAAGCCATGGCCTTCATTCATTTTTCATATCCTGCAGTTGGTTTTTCAAATAATTGTTCCTCTTTTAAAACCCATACATGGCCATCAAAGCCTTAAATTCAGAACTTCAGATAACATTACATAAAGAGTAATGACAATAAATCCACATAGGCTCTTGTTCACTCTCTGTCCACTTAAACTACTTTCACCATCCATGACCTTTGTTGCGTTTCTATTGCCCTAACGTCACGAAAAAAAAGTCTCCAAAGACAGAACTTGTACTATGAGTAACTTTAAGAGAACAGGCTCACTCTTCTCGCGTCACTGAATGCAGAGTACTTGGGTGGGCCTGGGAGAGGGGCAGCTTCAGGTTTTTGAATATCCAAAATGGGATGGAAACATGGAACTGTCACTGAACAAAGTTCAGGCAGCTGTCAACACTTTCCACTCACCTCTGACTGGGACAAAACAATTCCTTTGCCAAGCGTAATGCCGCTAAACTACATGTTGATCAGTTACCAGGGCCAGAAAGCACTCTTGTAACTCAACATATTGTGGTGGTTTGACACCCAAAATTACAGCAAAATGTACTCTTTGATGGCTATCTCGACAAACCACAATGAATTCTGGACGACAACACTGAACCCGTGTTATGATCTGTATTAATTGCGCATTAAAATGATCATATTTATGTTACTGGGAATTATTTGCTACACACAGCGTCAGTCAAAAGATATCCAAGTTTTCTGCCTGAAACAAAATAATTCTACTTACATTTACTTGAAATGCAGGCTACATACTTAAACTTTCGTTGGGAACGATGCAGGTCACTTGTTTGGGCATTTTCCTTAAGTTATCAATCCTACAGTACCTAACAATTAGCTTTGTTTTTGAGAGCAAAATGCACTTAATTATTAAATGAATGATCCCTGAAACAGTTACACGAGCGCTGTGTAATTGATGATACAATTAACGAGTCAAGGTTTTTCAGTAAATTGTCCTTTTAAATGTCTAACTGGAGAAAAAAAAAAAACACACAGGCTTATGCTACAGGACACCATTACATTTCTCAGTCACCGTCTCTCAACTCTTAATGGACATTAAACACAGAGCTGAAGAAATACAAAGGCACAATTGAGTTAGCGGGCACTTACAGGGGAGAAGCCTTAGCCCATACATTTGCGTAAGAACACATAACTGTCACAAAATTACATGTTATTATTGAGCAGATCGTATGGATTCCACTTATTGTTGCTTAATGGCCTCTTTTTTTTTTTAAATGTGGTTAGCCATTGTTTAAAAGATAATGCAGAGGAGGATGCTGGGGTGTCGTCTTGCCCACCCTCCTGTCCCCTCCTCCCCCCGCTCCCTCCTTTCAGTAAGAGAAAGAATCTGCTTATTCAGTTACATTTCAAACCTCAATTTCCGTTTGCAATCAGCTCATTAGAGCTGACAGCTTTAAAGGCAGCCATTAATGACCCACACACACACTGGCTCCATGTCTAAGAAAGGCCTTTTTCTACTGCAGCCAGGAGGACACGATCTGAGTGGAGAGACAGCAGCGGCTCAGAAGTAGAGGAAAGTCGCCCCCTGCTGGCCTTTAGAAGAAAAGCACCCAAACAACAGCTGATCTCCATCATCACAAGCTTGTTCTCTCACTGCAAGGCCGCTTTCAGACAGCCTGCATCGGCCGTCCGACGGTCCGGCAAAAACAAGGTCTTTCCATTCATTTTGAATGGGGGTAGTGCGTTTAGGCTGCGGCAGGGGGGTTGCTGCATGGGGGGGCACTCAAAAAAACGCAGCGGACCTGCAGTGAAAAGTTAAAACCGACAATTTTTGGAGAAACACAACCCCACGTCACGCTGCGGTGGCCAATCACGTAACCAGAGATCTGACTTTTCTTTTTTTTTTTTTAAAGATTAGTTTTTGGGCTTTTCCGCCTTTAATTTTTGACAGGACAGCTAGGTGAGAAAGGGGAGAGAGAGGGGGGAAGACATGGAAATTGTCACAGGTCGGATTCAAACCTTGGACCTCTTCGTCGAGGGCTAACCTCTCAGTATATATACGAGCCTGCACTACCCACTGAGCCAACCCGGCCACACAAGATCAGACTTTTCTGAGTGTTTTCAGGCAGTGTGAGAATCCCGTACAGGAAACAGGAAACATCACTGCCTCTATCCCTGCCACAAGAAAGTTTTAACACACCAAACACAAGCTCTGAACTGCCGGGGAGTTTGTGGAACAGCTGAGAGCTTCTCTCTCTCTCTCTCCTGGGAAATAAAGCTGCCTTCAAGTGCGGTTGGAAAAATTGAAATCTATAAACAATCTGTGATTGTGAAGTCTACTTGTGCTTCGTTGGGGGGGGTTAACCTTCATGTTGTCCTCGGGTCAAATTTGACCTGTTTTCAAAGTTGTTTTATGTCAACAAAAATGTTGGAAAAAAAACTGCCAAAAAGACTGGAAGAAAACATCATGAAACGTCAAAAAATACGCCCAGAACGTCGAAAAAGTAACAAAAATGTTGCAGAAAAGCGACAAAAACATTGGGAAAAGCGTCAAAATGGTTTGAGCCTCTAGACATGTTCACATCGAGTAACCACATGTGATCCCTTCAGCGGTTTCATTTTGTACCTGAGCAGGTGTACAGTAGTAACATCTTATTCCCAAAACGGGAGCAGTCTTATTTTGAAAATGGAAAATCTTTTGATTATTCATTTTATTTGGCGGCTTCTCTTGCACGATTCATGAAAGGCCGGTAGACGGCTAATTGTTCAAATTAATTAGCGTGAACGACTAAAGCAAGAGATAACAGAATTACATCTGCACCTCCCTGGCACGGGTTCAACAGTGACGGGCCGCGACAGGCAGCTGCATCAAGACGGCATCCTTGCCAGAAATTAAAAGCCACAAAAAATTAATTAATAGACTTTTGGTTACGTTAATCTGCACCAAAAGGTTTAAGGAGAGCAGGGTATGGGAGGGGGGGTGTTGGGGAACACAGCACAGAAATAGACGGAGTGCATAATTAGAATAAATTAGTTCAATCAAACATTTTGGAAAAGGTTGTTTTTTTTAAAGTGACTGTGGGTTAAATAAAAAGAAAAAGCAAGGAGTCACCGGTGTTGGAGTTAAGGTTTTGACAAGCTCATTAATCACCATGGTAATGGAGCCGGTACAGTTAGAACACATTTGGCCTTCTGTAGTGGTGGAATGTAACTAAGTACATTTACTCCAGTACTGTACTGAAGTCCAAATGTTGAGGTACTTTACTTGAGTCTTTTCTTTTCATGCCACTTTCTACTTCTACTCCGCTACATTTCAGAGAGAAATATTGTACTTTTTACTCTTTTACACTACATTCATCTGACAGCTTTAGTTACTAGTTACTTTACACGTTAACATTTCTGCGCACAAAACACATGTAGTTTATAAAATCTGATGTTTTATTCTAAAGTAAACTAGCCAACAATATAACGGCTACAAGTCCAGCTGAGATGATTAGACCATTAAACACACAACTGGTTGGATCTTTTACACTTTCTACAATGGGAGGAGAGTTCTTTACTTTTAATACTTGAACTACATTTTCCTGATGATACTTACAGACTTTTACTGAAGTAACATTTTGAATGCAGGACTTTTACCATAACAGAGTATCTTTACAGTGTGGTGTTAGTACTTTGACTTAAGTAAAAGGATCTGAATACTTCTTCCACCACTGGCCTTCTGCCTGAAAGCAGTCGAGAAGGAGGGTGGCAGCCGCCTGGCCAACGGAGAACATCCAGGCTGGGCCACGGGACTTCTGGGAGAGCAAAGGCTGAGCCAAGAGCATGTAGGACCATCAATCTCCTGGGCTTCAGCTCCTTCCCCTCCTGTTCTCCCCAAATTGAAGGAGCAGCCGACACTTTGCACTTTGTCAATTTGGAGCTTTATCTACATGCAAGAGGCTAATGAGCCATCTCAAACTCTTGATGGCCGGGAAGTAAATGATCTTAACTAGCTCATGGTCTGCTGTCGCCACTTACAGGGCCACGATGGGGAGAGAATGGAGGTGTTCTCTGCACTCTGAGGAGGGTCTGGCAATGCAGGACTAGCGTGTTAATGACGTTCTATCATTGACTGCCGCTACCAGAAGTCAAACAAACAACCAGGGTGAAGAAAAAGACGCCACAAAGACGTCAACGAAAACGTCTAAGTGGAGAGACAATGAGATTCGGTAAGAGCCGATGCCGAAACCATCAGACAGATTCAGGGAACGGCAGGAGACTCGGTTGTTTACGACCAAATTGGTGTTATCGGCGGCATATCCTGCTTCCCGCACGCTTCAGAAAGAGAGAGGTCTAAGGTTTTTAAATTAAAGGTCCCATGTCATGGTGCTTTTTGGATGCTTTTATATAGACCTTAGTGGTCCCCTAATACTGTATCTGAAGTCTCTTATATAGACCTTAGTGGTCCCCTAATACTGTATCTGAAGTCTCTTATATAGGCCTTAGTGGTCCCCTAATACTGTATCTGAAGTCTCTTTTATATAGGCCTTAGTGGTCCCCTAATACTGTATCTGAAGTCTCTTTTATATAGACCTTAGTGGTCCTCTAATACTGTATCTGAAGTCTCTTTTATATAGACCTTAGTGGTCCCCTAATACTGTATCTGAAGTCTCTTTTATATAGACCTTAGTGGTCCCCTAATACTGTATCTTTAGTCTCTTTTATATAGGCCTTAGTGGTCCCCTAATACTGTATCTGAAGTCTCTTTTATATAGACCTTAGTGGTCCCCTAATACTGTATCTGAAGTCTCTTTTATATAGGCCTTAGTGGTCCCCTAATACTGTATCTGAAGTCTCTTTATATAGGCCTTAGTGGTCCCCTAATACTGTATCTGAAGTCTCTTTATATAGACCTTAGTGGTCCCCTAATACTGTATCTGAAGTCTCTTTATATAGACCTTAGTGGTCCCCTAATACTGTATCTGAAGTCTCTTTTATATAGACCTTAGTGGTCCTCTAATACTGTATCTGAAGTCTCTTTCCCGAAATTCAGCCTTGGTGCAGAATTACAGCCACTAGAGCCAGTCCCACAATGAGCTTTCCTTAGGATGTGCCATTTCTGTGTCTGTAGCTATTGAGGAGGAGAGGGGGGGGGCAAGGTGGAGGGTGGGGGTGTGGCCTTGACCAACTGCCACTTTGCTCGTTTGAAAGCCATGATGTCTCTCTCTTTCTCATGGGTGGTCCAAATTCTCTGGGCGGGCCAAGCAGAGAAAGGGGAGGTAACCTTTCCCCTTATGACATCATAAAGGGAAGATTCCAGATCGGCCCATCTGAGCTTTCATTTTCTCAAAGGCAGAGCAGGACACCCAGGGCTCGGTTTACACCTATCACCATTTCTAGCCACTGGGGGACCGTAGGCAGGCTGGGGGAACTCACGTTAATGTTAAAAAAACCTCATAAAGTGAAATTTTCATGCCATGGGACCTTTAAGTTTTACGTTATACAGGAAATATGTTATTTACTTATTTTGTAACGAGACGTATGTGTAATCTTTTAAAATACATGTTTATGTTGAAATAAATGTATCGGTACAAGTAGTTATGTCTCCCGTTGTATGGGTTTGCCCTCTTAAACGAATATTCAAAATGTACATTTTTTATGTTTATTTTGAACATGTTAAAAATTAAAAAAAAAGATAAATAAGAACATGTACATTTTAGTACAAGCAAGAAAACCAACAAAATACTCAAACATATCTTTCAAAATTATTGTAAATAAAGATTTGTATACAGTAAGGGTTTCCATGTTCAAAAAGGAGTAGGAAGAAATGAAAAAAACTTCATCTGGCCCTACCCCCTTTTTCTACTTTAGTTATACACAATTCTTCACTTATTTATACATGTATACTTACACATACATGCATATATACATACTTACACACACACATACTTTTTTCTTTTTCTTTTCCAACTATCACCTACCGGTGTCCATGTTTCATCTGTCAGTTACATCAAACCAATCAATGTGGCCAGTTTTGACAGCCCTGATGGTAACACGGTACACAACACAGAGACCATGACAGAAGAATAAAAAGACAGCAAACAGGGCCTCTGAGCATTTCAATGTACTTCAGCGATGCCTCTATTGAAGGCTAAAGCTCACTGAGACTGAACAACCTCGGATTAATCACCTTTTTCTATCAGCCTCCGGTGATACAGTTTCCCACCTACAGCGCTGAAAGTACCGTTTCACCCCCCAATCATATAGGCAACGTAAACATGCTGCGAGGAGGCCCATTTCTCATCTGCTTCTTTACCCGCCACCATTTCAAGGGATATTATTACCATAAATTACGTCTGTAATGCAGTGCGGGAGGCAGATAAAAAGTGGAGTCTGGGCATCCATTTAGCTCCGGTAAACTTCCCCGTTTGCTGCCAGTTCATGATCACCCATCCAAACGGACTATTTTATGCCCGACTTATCTGATGCATGAGAAGGAGAGTGCGCCGCCATTTTTTAATCTCTTTTTCTTCCCTCCTGAAGGGAAAACAAAAAAAAATCCATGGGAGGACACGAAGAGGCCATCGGTTATGTTTGCTTTAGCGGGGAAACAAGCTTGCGTCTGCACGCAGCACAACTCACCTGGGCCCCGTTCATCTCTGAATGCAGCGCCCACGCCGGTAGTATTGACTGCTCGCCTACACATTCACAGAGCGGGGGTTCCGACGCTCACAGAAGGCATGTGTGTGTTTGGTAGCATTCTTATATTTAATCTTTGCTGCTGAAATGAGGCAATGTATCTGATGTTCAGAGGCTCGTCTGTGTGCGTAACATAGGCAGAATTAACAGCAGAAGTAACTATTGTAATTTCATTTACATCATTAAAAGACATTTGCACCAAAAATGGATGCAGAAATGGCACAAATTGTTGCTGAAAAATTCACCAGAACGCAGGAAATTAAGTGTTTGATGCTCAAAATTTTAGTTTTGCTCAAAAGTGGAATTAAAAGTTTTGGAATTAAAAAACGCTGCCAGCTTATTTTTTTCACTACAAAAAAGCCCTATAGTCAACTTTTTCTTGTCAAAAAAGACGCCAAGTATGAACATAGCCTTAAATTAATTTATGGTTAATGTTACATTTTTTACCTGGGAGGATAACAAGTTGCATGGTCGGCAGGAAGACAACACAAGGGTTAAATAAAAAACTGCTTGTGCATGAGGTAGCAGCCGATTAATAATAGTGTTTGTGGACCAAACAACGGCAACATTTTCTTCCGTTATGTGTTGAAATTTGGATGCCAAAATATTTTCTTTGGTACTTTCTTTTCATTTCAACTGCGCTGTATTTTACTTCAGCCTTTGCTTACAGTTCAACAGCATATATCTCTATCATAGGCAATCATTCTTTTGTTTTTATGTATAACAAAAGTGCATATACATGCAAAGTGCGTCATATCCATCACGTCAGCGTCAAAACCCGACTGACTGGACCAAATCACACACTCCCCAACCCGAGATGCATGTCTATGATACTCAAAACACTGATGAACTCATAGAAAACATTAGCTTTGCGCTCTTGGATGTATTAATCATTTTTCTTTCCATCTCTTCCTCTCCACCCATCACCATTTCGCCCCACCACTGACATCCAAGACAGTTGGTGCTGCCATGTTGCTTACAGCCTCATTTTTCTTCTTCTTCTTCTTCTTCTGCTGCTAATATATTCAGCCTCTTCTTCTCCTGATACATATTCGCTCTTGATTGTGGCTGCCAATTAGCCGGCGAAGGCTGTGGCAGTTCATCCATCTGACTTGAAGGTTCCTCGCCACTAATTTTGACGGGCGGGTCAAGTAGCGGAGGGGGCCCATTAATTGGAATAATGAAGTCTTCAGTGAGTGATCATCAATGACTTCAGAGTACTATTAATCCTTTTAAAAGAAAATCATCTCTTTATTTTTAATGTTTAGCTTTGTCGTCCAGCCAGCTGCTGCAACATCTCATTAATCCGAGACTTTATAAACATCGCGCATATATGATTTCTCTCTCGCGGCTTCTTTTTTTCACTCCGATGTAATTTAGTTTCATTTCTTTCCTACGTCTCTCGCTGTACCATTTAATTTCTTCTCATCCTGCTCTCCCTCCTCTTCATGCCTTTTTTGCTCTTCTGCATTCATTTTCGGGCTTTTTTTCTCATCCAGCTTTTTCCCTCAAGCCTCGCTATTCCTCCTCATCTCTTATTTCTCCCACCTCCACCTTTTTCTCTGCTTCGGGATCCCACTCTCCCCTCGTTTTCCTTTGCACCATCCACCATCCTTTTCCTCACTCCTTTCCTTTTATCCCATCTTTCCGTCCCTTGCTCCTGCTTCACACCCTTCATCCAGCGGTGGAATGTAACTAAGTACATTTACTCCAGTGCTGTACTTAAGTCCAAATGTTGAGGTACTTGTACTTTACTTGAGTCTTTTCTTCTCATGCCACTTTCTACTTCTACTCTACTTCTACTAGAGAAATATTGTACTTTTTACTCCACTACATTCATCTGTTACAGCTTTAGTTACTCATTACTTTACACATTAAGATTTCTGCACACAAAACACATGTAGTTTATAAAATCTGATGTTTTATTCTAAAGTAAACTAGTCAACAATATAACGGCTACAAGTCCAGCTGAGATGATTAGACCATTAAACACACAACTGGTTGGATCCTTTATTTCCTTCCATATCTCACTCCACTCATGCTGTGCCACTTCAGGTCTATATTTGCTGTTTGACTGGACAAATAGAGGATCTATCTGTGCACAATTGTCTTCACATTCATTAGGTTGCCAGGCAGCCAACGAACCATAACCAATGTAACAAATAAACTGTGGATGATTATGACCAGAGGCCTGTACTACGAAGCAGGATCAACATGCCCTGGATTTCTTTCAGTTACCCGGTTTCACCAAACTTACCAACCGCGGTCCCGCATAAGCTGTGTCACGACGGTGGTTAACTAGTTCAATCAACCCAGGGTTTCCCAATCCACGTTCACATAAAAGAGGCGGGGTTTGCACAGAATGACCAATCGCAAACATCTACCAGAGCCGCATAATTTACATAAGAAGAGCAAACTATAATTCTACATAAATATGACGAACACAGACACGGTTTTACAGGCAAAACGCAACACAGTCGCTGCTTCCTAAAACAGGAAGGAAAGCTGGCATGCTTTCTATTTTTCTTATGATGCTTCTTTTCGGGGTTTTTTTTTGTAATTTGACCTGATGTCATTGTAATTGAGGGACGCTCCTCAATGATCTCTTGAGTATAAATAAAGGTTGAATGAATGATCGACACGTGGGGCATGACAATATATAATATACTATATACCAGGGCTTCTCAAAGTCCTGGACCAAGGTCCGCATCTGGACCAAAACGGCAAGTCAATCCGGACCTGGTCCATAAATCTTCTGTTATAAATAAAAAACCTTATGAAACGCAAAAAAAAGCCAAGAACACTGTTGTACTTTTACTACATGAAGCTCCAAAAAATGGACCAAATGTTTTGTTATTGTCATGTATCGGGAGCTTTGACCTGTAATAAAAATCAGATGCTGACCTTTGAATGATGTTTTTAACAACCCCTGCTATGTACTATAACATACTGTAGGTCTGACCCTTGACCTCCTGCTTTTACTAGACACCTAAATGGATACAGAGCTGAACTAAGAATCACGTTTGAACACATTCATCTACAAGACTGACATTTTGTAACTTCAACCAAGGTTTGTGTTCTGTCGGGATGACACAGTGCCTCCAAAACTAATCAATGAATGCATTTGCAAATTCCCACAGCGTTCATCTCTTTCAACCGTATTACCTAATCTATTTTAAATATCTTTTCATTCACCTACAGTATCTTTGCATCTACCCATCAGTCTTTTCATACATCAATCTTTCCATGCAGTGATAAGCTGCACTACAGTACGCAGCCATTACTTACAGTGACAGTGAAGAAGTGACTGCCAATAAATTGCCAACAGTAAATACATGTCAAAGACAACTTACACAGAGCTCACTCTAGACACTGCTGGATTTCAGACATGAAAGATGGACTTGCTTCGCCCCTTTGACAGCAAGTGTAAAGCCTCTGTGCTTTCGTGGCGTGGCCCGAGTCAAATTGTTCATTTTACCTTTAATCGGGCCATTTATCAAAATGCTGCTCAGCCGCGTCAGTAAGTGCAGTTATGCTAACTAGATCGGAGCGAGGCCACGGGGAGGACGAGCCGTCATTCAGCTTTGAGGGGGGTCCCAAACAGACGTTAGCTACAGCAGGTACCAATCAAATATGTTCAGTGCCAGAAAGGTCCGGTTTTAATATGTCACTTATGGCATTTACAAGATAAAAGCAGATTTGTTGTGTAGTGTTTTGAGGATTCGGGCAGGGTGGTACACAGAGTATACTGTAGAGACCTTTAACTGCAAAATGATGCTTTAAACCTGCTGAAGTGCCCTTAAGCCCAGTGGTGAAATGTAACTAAGTACATTGACTCCAGTACTGTATTAAAGTACACATGTTGAGGTACTTGTACACACAACTGGTTGGATCCTTTACACTTTCTAAAATGGGAGGAGAGTTCTTTACTTTTAATACTTTAACTATATTTTCCTGATGATACTTAGTCTTTTACTGAAGTATCATTTTCAATGCAGGACTTTTACTTGGAACAGAGTATTTTTTACAGTGTGGTATTGGTACTTCTGAATACCTCTTCCACCGCTGCTTAAGCCATATGCTGAAAACTTTTCAACCGAAGAGCTGCTGATGTGTGGCTGACCCTGACCTCTGACCTCTGTGTGCTCAGTGCGGGACAGTAGTAAAAGGACAAATGTCTTCTCAAGGAGAGCAGCAATTAAGTTTCCGACAATATATTAGATTTAGTCTTGGGTATACATTTCCCTCGAGAACAATTTCATGTTTTTGAAAAGGATATTTTCTGTCTTACGACCTCTTTTAAACTACGGATCAAATGATACTGTTTGTTTAAGGCCGAGGCCGATAATTAGTAGTTATTGAAACCGATAACTGATATTTATAGGGCCCTATGAAATCCGTTTTATTTTTTTTCAAATTCCATGTTTTCGGATTTATTTTAGCCCTTTCGGATTTTTCGGATTTGCTTGATTTCTTTTCACTTCTCAGCAGTATTGACCTTTAAAAACTGACACAAAAGTGACACAAACTCACAATTCAGCTTTTTTATTTAAACTGTTAATATATTCAGCAAAGCACATTCAAAATGACCTAAATAAAAGCTTTGGATGCTCACCTATAACAGTGTTGAGGACACTGCGATCTCGGTTGTCAGAGGTTTAGTCGACAACAACCAAGATTTTCTTTCCACGGATCTCTTGCAGCACTTTTTGCGTGTGCTGGTCAAAGACCGGTGGCAGGCGGGTCTGCCTCTCTGCTTGCAATGTTTAACAAGAAACGGACGTATCCTCTTCATTTTCTCTAGCGGTATTCAGCACACGTTGCAACAACATCTTCCACAAACTCTCGCCTTGCATCTATTGATTTAGTCGTTGCCTCCATGGTAACCTGGAGGGATTTTCCCGCTGGAGATTTAGCTTTGTTCTTCAGATGAACTTTTGATTTCAAATGGTTGTCGGGAGGCGCCACTCACTTCGACATTTTTTCCCTCGCAACAAACTCAACGTGAACGTGATGACGTATGGTTACTAGGCAACAGGCTGTGCCATTTGGCCACGGTTTAGGTAGAGACCTGTCTCTGCTTGTTGAGACCTTTCTCCGCTTGTTGTTTTAAACTGAAAAATGAGAAGGAAGTAAAAAAAATCGTTTATTTAATATGTCAACAAAATATATGCAAATTCCGTGTGATTCCGCGTGTATAACAGAATTCCATTTTCATGTGTAAATTCCGCGATTCCGTCCGTGTTTTCCGCATCGCAGAAATCATAGGGCCCTATACTTATAACATTTTGGAATGTTACAAACTCCAACACCAAATTTTGTTTAAATGCTTTAAGCAATGATTTAATAAATGAGAAACTTTCAACATAATACCCAGTAACAGATAGTCAGATCGTGTTGTGGGGGGGACATGAAGTCAGACTCAGTGGTGAGATAAACTGAAGCAGAGGGACAGACAGAGCTGGAGCCGAGCCAAAGTAGACCACTTTTTAATTTATAACTTAATCTGTTATCAGGCAAATAAAACGCCGATAAAGTTTCTGCAAACTGCCAAAAACGGCCCGTCTATCCCGATTTTAAACAGTGAACTACCCGTTTAAATTATTAACAATTCACTCCCGTGGCCAAGCAATCACTCACTTCAATCAGAAGAGGCCAAGGCCGCCACCCGACACAACTATGATTTTTCTTAGACAAAAACTCGAGCAGTTGGGTTATGTGACTGTATCCTCCCATTTGGCTTTTATTGAGACAGTATCAACCCAGGACGGCGCACCACAACACAAACGCCAGTCAATTTACCCATTTGGCATCCAATTCTCACAGATTATTATGAGCCGCATTGCTGCAGTTGATGGAGAGATTAATCTTGCTTTGATAGAAATATGTCAAGTTTGTGCAGGCTGGGATGGATGCGATTTATCATTCCGGACCAATCGGTGCCCGAACGTCGCTCCTCCTGACAGCTCTATCCGCGGCACGAATGTCCCAAAATGTCACCTGTTGTACGCAGAGTGACCTTCTAATTTTCTAATTCAATTTTCGAGAACTCCCTCTCGCCGCGACTCGGCTCATATCATGAACCAGTAATAACAATTACACACCGTGACTAGCTCCAAAACCTGCAATTCCCCCCGCTTTAAATCAAACCCCAAGTAGTCTTTTATTAAGCTGCCCGGTTAAATCAATCTAAATCTAAGCATAATAACTCTCTAATCAGGTGCTGGGGAGAATAATAGGTTGTCACGCTCGAGGAAAAATAGGCAATCATGGAATGTTTTCTTTAATTAGGCCGGCTAAAGTAGAAGGGCATGGCGGGAGCGGGGGACACATTCATCATAGCCAAGGTGGGAAATTACTTCAATTACTCAGGAAGGGGAGAGTGAACAGAATTACAGAAGTCAGAGAAGCAGAAGAGAGGAGACCCGGATCTGCGAGGAAGTCCAAATGACACCGAGGGCAGAGGAGGCAAGGACAGTGAAGGGAACAATGATGGGAGGAGAGAGGAAAGGTGGAAAGAAGGCCCAAAAAAGTGAGAAAAACGGCCCACAGAAAGATCTGTTATGGTACATAACGGTTGTGAGTGAGGAAACAAAAAGTGTGTTTTTGTAGCTTTAATTTCACTGCTTCTGGACTTCTGTCACAGTTGTTTTGTATCTCATATCCATTTCTGACCGCTGGTTGATTCCATTATCTGCCTAGCAGTTTTCCAGAGGGAGTGAACACTTTTTAACTCTTCATAAACCTTTATTTCTATGCTGTTCATACAAGTATAAAATAATAATTTAAAACGAGATAGGAAGAGCCAATTTTGATGTTTGTTGCAAAGTATATTTCCACAATTTGCTGTATTATTGCAAAAAAATAAGTTTTTCTTTTGACTTATGAACAAATATATTAAGGTGGCAGAGTTTAAAAGAAGAGGTCACCACAGGGACAAATGCAGATGGAAGGACATGACAGAGGAAAGAAATATGAAAGTTGGTTGAATGAAATTAAAAAGGAAGTAAAGGATGATGAAAAAGAAATGCAAAGACGGTTGAAATGAATTTAAGACAAAAAGAAATGAGCTTCAATGACTGAATTGGACAAGAGAGAATAAGAAAAGAGGGAAGGGGGAAAGAAGGGAGGAAGAATAAAAAGGAAATGGACAAGGTAAAAAGCAGAAGGGGGTGGTGATAAAGATTCAAAGTAGAGGAAGAGGAAGTATAGTGCTGTGAGGTGGACAAAGGGGGTGAAACGAGGGAAATAAGAGTGAGGGATAGAAGTAGGGAAAGACAAGTGAAACCTCTCAGATTTCTCGATTCATGCGCCTCATGCCACAGCTGTAAAACAATCCTCCATCACCCATCCTCTAAAGTGGACCCCTACCTAGACAACCAGCAAGCGTTCCACCACGAGCTCCCAGTGTCTGTCAGCTTTCCCAGAATGCAACGAGAGAGAGAGTGACTGAGCTGTAATTCCTCCCCGAGATGACGAGATAAACAGCCTCTTACTGTAACTGGATCTATTGATTGGGACAAAGCTTTGGCAGGTTCGTGGGTCCAGTTTGTTCTGTGACTGAAGACGTTGCCAGCGCGGCCGCCGGCCAGATGAACACAGAGATTATGACTTTTGATATCTGCGACACGCTGGCCTGGCTGAGCGCTCGGCTCCGATGAAGTAGCTGTTGGTGATGCTGACAAGTAAAAAAGCTTGGAGATGGACCGACGCACTTTCACTAACCCACTCCGTTTATTACGTTGCTTTGAAAAATTAAAAGCAGATAGAAATATGTCTCCCTGACTTTAAGGAGGGAAGTAGATCCATTTTGGGACAGAAAGTCAGCTGTCAAACCTTTCAGCATTTTTTTTTTTTTTTTTTTTTTAACAAACAAAAGTACCTGAAAGGTGACTATTTTTCCATTGAAACATGCACACACAAAAATACAGAATCAAATGAGACATCCAACTGGCGACAGCGAGGTTGTTTTTCCACCTCATCTCCTGCTTTTGTCCAAATATTTGGAGACATCTCTTGCAAACTATTCGCCTGGCGTTTAAGTTTTGTGACAAACAGGCCAGCCAACACTTTGAGTGCAAACGCAATTAAAACTGAAATAACAGAAGAAAAGTCTCTCTGATCATAAAGAGTCTGATTAGCAGTTCATGATTTGGACTTGTCTGCCATTGATGACTGTTGTACGGTAGATATACCATTTTCACAAGTAATAGGGAGAACCCATTTTTTACCATCAACTAGGCCTGCACGATTCAGGGAAAAATATGAATCACGATTCTTTAGCTTAGAATTGATATCACGATTTTCTGCCACGATTTTTTTTCTCACCAAGTGTAATGTTCATTGCACACATAAACCATGACAAAACAAAACAAATTGGCAGTACCAAACATAGATTTTGTTTTGGCACCTATAGCACATCACCACAAGGCTGTAAACACAGAGGCTTCAATGAAGAGAAGGGAGAGCTCTGCAGCACTTGGGAGTGCTTTAAAACCTTTTTTATACAGTCTGTTTAAAACTCACAGAAGAAAGTAGTAGCGTTTGTGATGCAGTCGGCTCGTAAAATTAAATGAGAATCTAAGTCAAAAAAAAAAAAAAAAAAAAAAAAATAGAAGTTATTTAAAAATTAAAATCGTGAACAGGGTGAATCGAGATCGCGATTTTATAACGATTAATCGTGCAGGCCTACCATCAACCAGCCAAAGTAATACTGTAGTGGCTATTCCGTTTTTTAAATTATAGCCACTGCCCCAGCAATAAAAGAGTGGTTTAACGCACCTATGTTGCTTCGTTGTGAATCCAGCCCCATGCTTTCGTTGTTAAAAAATAATAATTAAACTCTAATATCCCACCTATAGAAATAAATCTTAAATTATATCAGATAAGATGAAACAGGATGATGGTGTCAACTAAAGCTAGGACTCCAAAACTTTACACTCGTGTTTCCAACTTCCCTTTATTCATTATACCACACCCTCAATTACTATGGTGTGGCCGATTTGCCAATCAGTGGCCTAGCTGTCAATCTAAATCAGTGGATCGTGGTGTTGTTGGTGCAGAGCAGGACAGTCTACTGCTTAAAGGGGACAACTGTGTTACTTACAGCTCGAGATTGATCCTCAAGCCAGGAAGACTCCATCCATCACCGCTGTCCATCAGCAGCCACGCAGCTCAAATCCTGTGGATGGAAAAGGCCATTTAGTTTTCTACCAAGTAAGTTACTTCCAAAACTGTAAAATGTATTTTTTTTGGCTGCTGCACAAAGCATCCAACAGCACAGTTTGATGGCAGACAAAAACAGCAAGAACTACTCTCACAATGTGTTTCACTGCTACGGTTATGTTCTGAAAGCTACCATACATCATGCATACACTATGTATTTTGGATATTTTGGATATTATATATTATGGAGTGGTTACAGCACATTCCCCTTTCATCTTAAGGACCACAATGGAAACAAGCCTTTGGGCTTTATTGTGTTTTTATCCTTCTGAACACCTCTTGTTGATTGTTGTTCAATAAAGTTTTCATTCATTCATTCATTCATGCCACATACACGCAATGTCCCACCCCCATTTCCAGTCTGCTTCTACACTGTCAAAGTGATGCATTTTATTTCTATGGATTTAGCATTCATGATGTTGGAGACGCTGCTTAGTTTGGTATAGCATGGATGACAACTGACAGCTTTTGGAAAGCACAAGCTCACGGTAACATGAGCAACATTCAGTTGATCCCCCAGTTTGAACCCCAAACTGGATCGACAACTGTCCTGGACGACAAGCTCTGATAGCAGAAGACGGAGAGGCTTCTGTCAGTATCACAGCGAGCTGGTCATCAGGCAGGGGATCTGTGTTTCACTGAAGCGATCAATAAAAGGATTGCAGTGTGTTCACATCTTGCAACCGTGCAGGATTATCAGGTCGGGGCGATCCATCATGACTTGAAAGGTGGTCAATGGCAGAGCAGCCAGAACTAAATAAGTGGAAGAGGTATAATGTAGCTCGTCTACTTTTCAAAAAGGATCTTGCTATTGGAGGAGTGTGTCTGTCACTAGAACAGTGTTTTGCAGATTTGGTTGTTGAAAATAGAATTTCGAGCCAAGTTTGCAAGAGAGAAAATTGAAATAAAATTGTTATTAAACCTACATGGAAAAAAACTCTTTATCAAGTCATTTTTCTGTAACTGAGTCCTTAAAAAAATGAAGGAAAATAATTCCAATAACATATTTCAACCTGTCTCACTTATAACTTTTATTCAATCTGTCGCAGAAACCTGCCTTAAGGACAAAGCACCCACTTGCATTTGTTCTCTGTGCAGAAGCGGTGCTTGGACGCACGTCAACCTGCGATGACGAGCGCCAGGATGCGCCGCTCTCCTTTTCCCCGGCCCCGACAGCGTCATCATCACTCTAGAAACGCAGCTCGACTGGCACACCGCAACACCTCTACATGTTATATTTATCTTCCCAAAGTTTTCTTTGCGTCTCTTTAGGGCTGCACAATTAATCAGAATTTTATCGAAATCCCAATATGGATTACTGGAATATCCAAATCGCAGAGGGGCGCAATATTTGTTAAAGGCAAAATATGTGTCAAATCGTTCTGAATGACGTATTGTGGTGCTGCAGAGACGTCCCGGCCTACAAATCCTATCCTACAGACTAAAGAAAACATCTTTGTTTAAGATTTAATATTAGTCAAAGAAAGTGAGAATAAAATACAAACATGATCATTCCCTTCAATATGGTGAATCATATCGCAATCGCAATATCAGTCAAAATAATCGCAATTAGATATTTTCCTCATATCGTGCAGCCCTACTTCTCTTCTTTTTTATCTTTTCCCAACCCCCCTTCTCTCTATTCTCCCTCCTTAATCCACACTCTTGCTTCTTTCCTCCCTTCATTCCTTTCTGCCTTATCCTGATTCCATTCTTGTTCTCTTACCCTTTTTTTCCTCTTAGTCTTCTCTATCATTCCGTGTCAGCGTACATTGTATTCAACTGGGTGTGTTGTTGCAGATCTAATGTACTCTAGTTCTACAATTGAGCTGATAGAGAAAAACAGTTGGTGGGTCAGCGGTAGCTGTGGGGCAAAATGTTTTTGTTTTTTGTAAGATTATTTTTTTGGGCATTTTAGGGACTGTTCGTTATTTATTTCAGGGGCCACCGGAGGAGTTTTGTGATCTTTAATCAAAAAAGACCTGACCCTCCCTTCACCAGAAATAACTTTTGGATGACCCTCCAAAATGATATGGAAAAAAGGGATGACCCTCCCCAACAATGTATTGATGCATTCTGTACTGGTTTGCGCTTGGCATACAGATAGCCATTGTTTTTTTACAGCAATGACTTACGTGATAAAACCTCTGCATTCTCATCTTACGCATCACACTCTGTTATGGTGTGGTGGCCATTTCAGTAGATTTACTCACTAACATAGTTGTGGAAATACAAGCATGTACATATAAGCATGGAAACTAATTGCACACTTCCTGCATTACTGCATTACTTCAAATACTAAGTTCCTCCTCTAGTAAACTAGTATTCACATGAAATAAAACAATAAAACACAGACCAATCAGCAAAGGACACTGGGAAATAACAAATTCAACACTGGTTGCTATGGACTCGTCACTAGGCTTCCTCAGTCATTGTATATTTTAGCATAGGTAAGCTTGCCAAAGCTGAACATTACCCAAAACTCCATTTCTCAGACAAGGGTCAGTTTGGGGGCTTACATGCTACCACTCCTTCCTTCTCAAATGCCTTGAAAAGGCTGTCCTTTGCACAATTTCACAAATAATCACCAGGACCGAAAGGATATTTGAGTCGGGTATGGCTGCAGCCCGGAGACCTCCCGTCTCATGCCCTCCCGGCTGGTGCAATCTGCGAGCTTCGACTTTTCAAACTAAAAGCTCGCGTCTGGTATGTTTTCGTACGGTGTTTCGGATGTTTTTGAACTAAACAGTACGGCAATCATGCTAATGAATGAATTTTTTCAGCAGATGTCTTAGTTACAACACGATGGAGCTAGCAAAGCAGTTTTGTGTTTATATGTGCGAGCGGGATTTATTCAGTTTGGGAAATCCCACGGTCTCTAAAGCTACAGCTCAAATTGTCTGGCTGACTAAACAGGGAGGGACCATCTGCTAGTGATGAGAGACTGAGAGAGCTACATGGATAAATATGCACCAAACAAGCCACTTTGAAATTGTACTGTTCTCATGAATACAAAAGTTGGGTGACCCTCCCCCCTAGACTACAAAAAATTGGATGACCCTCCCATCAAAGAATAAAAAGACATGACACTCCCCTATTTTCCTCCGGTGGTCCATTCCATAAATGCTCAACGGTCCCTTAGGCCTTTAATTCCACAGGACAGATGAAGACATAGGGGAGAGAGAGTTGGGAATGACATGCAGCAAAGGGCCGTAGGTCGGAGTCGAACCAGCGGCGCCGAGGAGTAAACCTTTATATATGTGCGCCTGCTCTACCAACTGAGCTATCCCGGCCACGGCAGAATGTTTTTTAACAGAAAGTTTGTAACGAATAAAGAAGTGGAAATAAAGAAAGAACGAGTCAAGACTAATTCTGCCTACTGCTGACAGAAGTGGATTTAACACAAGGTTCGAGACTACAATTCTCTTGTTGAATCCTCGCTCTTTTCATCCACCCCTTTACTTTTCATTCTTCCTTCTGCGTCACTTTTACTCTTTTCTTTCCCCCTCTTCCCTCCTTCTCCTTCCTTTCCTGTCCGTTTCCTCGTCATCTTTACAGTTTCCTCTTCCTTGTCTCCTTCCTTCCCTTTTTTATTCCTTCCTCTTATCTTTTCTTTTGCATCTACCTCCCTTCTTTCCCTCTCTTCTTTCTGCCTCACTGACCGGAGCGCTCCATCATCATTGCAGGGCCGGCCCAATTTTTGTTGTAAAGGCAATAAATCATTTCAGCTCTCATCTATTGCTATTGATGAATGGCCAATTATTTGTCATCTATTACGCTGAAAAACGATGACCCGGGGAGACGGATCAACTTCTTCCTTTTTTTTTTCCTTCCTCCACTGGCTGATGTGACACAGGACAGCAGTGATGGATTGTATCCCTAAACTGTTATTACATGTATAATGTGGCGCTCAAATCCAACATCTTACTTAGTCTGGGTTTCCCCCCCAGTCTAACCAAAATAGATACCATATCAGTTACATTAAAGAATAACGAAGAGAAGATGATGACAATTTGCAGCCTTGTGATCATTGTTAGGACAGAAATTCAAAGCAAGGTAGGGTGTACTCTAATGCCTTCTCCATGTATGTACTCCAGTAGGGGAGATTCATTCGCTCCATATCAAAACTGGGATTTAAAAAAAAGTTGAAATGTGTTTTTAATTATTCCTTTCAATATCTAAGAGGTGAAAATCCACCCATAAACAAGTGGGTCAGATGCAAGGTTGGACAAAATCATTAGGGATGCACCAAATCCAGATTTTTGGCGTTTGGCCGAATACCGAATCCACTGGTTAAGATTCTGTCGAATCCGAAACCGAATACCGAATCCTCCTCCCATCCTCAGTCCATTAACACAGTAAACACATTAATCACCGTACCTGAAGTTGCTGCATTCTGGCTGCTGTCTGTAGATTCCTTCATGCACAACTCGTATTCTTTCAGATGTTTCATACCAGATGTAACAGCGGTGATGTTGTGTATAGTTTAGGGTCCTTGCCACCACCAGACAAATCGGCATTGCAAATTGAACATGTAGCTGGACTTGAATGGCCTTCTTTTGACTGAAAGTACTGCCAAACTACTACAAACTGCCTCTACAGGGTGTGATTTGTGAAAAAAGCAGAGGGGGGGAGGAGGGATGTTTTTTGATCATGCACAACAAAACAAAAGCCAAAACACTTATTTATGAACGTCAATATCCAATGGAAAATAATCTCAAAATGAAATAGCACAATGTGGTGTCAACATAAACACAGAGCTTTCAAGCTGGAGAGCGGAGTTGACTTTGCAGCAAAAACAAAACCCAGGAAACACTCGTTCCTTCCTCTGGAGTGTTTTAACCATGATATTTTTCCTAAACTTAACGAGTCGTTTTGGTGCCTAAACTTAACTGTCATGGCCGCATGACGCTCACTTTTTCTGGCTAAACTCCACTACCACGGCCCCTGAAAGGAGCGTCATCTGGCGGTGCCTGTAGCCGGCTCACAGTCACCTATTGAAGGATGAACAACTGCCGCTGGTGGCCGGCGTCCCGGAGCTCTGTAGCAGCTAAGTACAACCAACAACTGCTGCTCAGATTTTATCGTTCTATGGCACTATGGACTGTTCACGTTACAGCGCTTTACTTAGTTAAAAATACTTCTATTGTAGGTATATAATATATGGTCTATAGGTGAAGTAGCATTGATCACTCTGAGGCATGCTGCGTGCTGATTGGCTCACTGACTCTGAAGATTTGCTCATTAGGTACGGAAATTGGGTACTGAATGACAGGGCCAGGGTTTTCCTCCCCATTATAAGGGTTAGCTGCAGCACCCGAGCCGTTTTGGGCAGCACCTAATGCCGAATGAATGTAACTAAAAGACTTTTCTTGGATCAAATGATTGTAGTTGGACATCTTTAGTAAGTTATGGCATCAAGGTTTATGAGTGTTATTCATTTATTATCTGTTCTAGCTTTCCCAACATTTTAGGCAGATATGATAACGGTCCAAAATGATGAAATGAAAAAAGAGACGCAAAACTACAACAAAGAGACAACAAGACTACAAAGAGACACAAAATGTACGGAGAATGTATGAAAAACGTAACATTTTCTTGAGAAAGGACCCATAGACCCCCCTCCAAATACGCAGACCTAAATCTACCACAAAGTTAGGGAAAACACTGAAGGCATTTCCTTTTCCTGCCCTCCTCCGTCTCTGTCACTTGTGTGTCACACACACACACACACACACACACACACACACACACACACCATGGTGTTTGGTGTTTTTAGCCCCCAACGTCACCTTCCAAGCAGCGCGACAATGGTTATGTTTCAAGGGTTAAGGTGAGGGTTAGCTGCCTGGAAGGTGATGTTGGAGGCTTAAAACACCATTGAGCCCACCGTGCACACAGCGTCTGTCTCCATAAAGGAGAGAAGACGGCTGGCAAAATTCACAAGTCCACGAAAGGCTCGTATCTATCTCGTGAACACCTTTACACAATCACACATTAAAAAGTGCTATAAAAATATTTGATATTCTGAATACAATGTTAAGTCCCGACTTAACTCTTAGCAAACAAGCGATTGCGCCTGCTTTAGAAAGTTAACTAGTCGCACGTTTGCAGTAAAATGCAGTTGGGTTGTCGAGGTCAAAACACTATATGAAGGAGCTGTCAATCAAATAAATGTATTATAAATAATGTTATGTCATTTCTTTACTCTTACACTGAATGTTTGCTGCTTCAATCCAGATGAGTATTGAAAAGTATTTTCCGCGACTGAAAAAGGCCCGTGTTGAGGATGAGGACCAGCCTGAACCGGAGGGATCAGTCTGAAACAGAGCTCAACAGTCCCACCAGTGGAATTAATTAGGTTATTAATTTGTTTACTATATTTTCAGGCTTCAACCAGTGAAAGACAGGGTTAGGGAGAAAGAGATAGATTCGTTAGGCATTGAAGTAGGAGAGGAGGACAGCATCCAACAGCTGTCCTCCTCAGTTTTTGGTACTTGATTGTTTACGAAAATAAGTATTCCCCCGCCACAAATTGCTTTCTAATCTGTGGGAAACACTGCTATTGAATTGGGTACCACTACCCAGCCCTATCAGCAGGTGTGAGGGTTTAGCCTACCTGTCTTTGCTTCTTCGGTGTAGTTGCTTTGTGCGCTGGACCTTGGCTGCAACACATCCGTTCACACTGCAAAAAAAAAAAAAGAGAGAGAGAGAGAGAGAGAGAGAGAGAGAGAGAGAGAGAGAGAGAGATCAACCTCCATATGAGACACTCAATTAAGTTCCTACACATCCCATCAATCACTGGCTTTGAAAGACTTCTACATAAGATATTGTTTTCAGCTACCAAGGGACTAGGGCTGCACAGGGGCGGACTGGGACAATTCCGTCCCTTACCAGCCCAATTTCAGATGGGGACATTATTCACTTTATAATTGCAAAAACCAGCCTCATGTGAGATTGTAGCAGCATGAGGCGCACTTACAGGTTTTCATAATTAGATAATACACACACTGGAGCAATTCATAACACTTTCAAATAAACCACCATGGCACCATCTTAGAATAGAATGGACATGCTTGCATATTTAAAACATATGACATGCTTTTATTTTGAAAAGTAGAAGCCAGAAGGAACCAGACGGGAGGCTCCAGGCTGCAGCCATACAAATGGCCCAAATCGGCCCTCCTGGCATTCGCCAGAATTGCCAGATTACCAGTCCGCCTATGGCTGTATAAAATATCTCATTTTTGATCGTCATCACAATATTAACTGACTCAATATACATATCGCGAAAGGCCACAACATATCGCGAAAGACAATCACATTTGTTGTGTTAGTAGAAAGAAAATATCAGCAGAAAACTGCATTTTAATATGAAAACACTTTTTTGGTAGTGCCTTTTATATTCAATTCAATGTTCAATTTACTCAATAAAAGTCAAGGAATGATTTCCTTTCGTTAGTTTTAAATGCAACGAGCAGTTTGTTGTATTTTAGCAGAATACTGAAAGCAGCAGAACTGAGGACACTTTAATATCTGTTTATTTATCGCACGTAATATGGTTATCGCGATATTCAGCAACGTTATCGCATATTTTCCTCATATCGCGCAGGCCTACAAGGAACTCAAACATCCAACCACAAAGCTAGCAGGACTGTACACTCACCTAAAGGATTATTAGGAACACCATCCTAATACCGTGTTTGACCCCCTTTCGCCTTCAGAACTGCCTTAATGCTTTGTGGCATTGATTCAACAAGGTGCTGGAAGCATTCTTTAGAGATGTTGGCCCATATTGATAGGATAGCATCCCCCACACCATTACACCACCACCACACTACCAGCCTGCTCAGTGGTAACAAGGCATGACGGATCCATGTTCTCATTCTGTTTACGCCAAATTCTGACTCTACCATCTGAATGTCTCAACAGAAATCGAGACTCATCAGACCAGGCAACATTTTTACAGTCTTCAACTGTCCAATTTTGGTGAGCTCGTGCAAATTGTAGCCTCATTTTCCTATTTTTAGTGGAGATGAGTGGTACCCGGTGGGGTCTTCTGCTGGTGTAGCCCATCCGCCTCAAGGTTGTTCATGTTGTGGCTTCACAAATGCTTGGCTGCATACCTCGGTTGTAACGAGTGGTTATTTGAGTCAAAGTTGATCTTCTATCAGCTTGAATCAGTCGGCCCATTCTCCTCTGACCTCTAGCATCAACAAAGCGTTTTCACCCCCCAGGACTGCAGCATACTGGATGTTTTTCCTTTTTCAGACCATTCTTTGTAAACCCTAGAAATGGTTGTGCGTGAAAATCCCAGTAACTGAGCAGATTGGAAAATACTCAGACCAGCCCGTCTGGCACCAACAACCATGCCACGCTCAAAGTTGCTTAGATCACCTTTCTTTCCCATTCTGACATTCAGTTTGGAGATCAGGAGATTGTCTTGACCTGGACCACAGCCCTAAATGCATTGAAGCAGCTGCCATGTGATTGGTTGATTAGATAATTGCATTAACGAGAAATTTAACAGGTGTTCCTAATAATCCTTTAGGTGAGTGTAGATGTCCAAGTCAAATTAGGTCACTACATGCCAAGACATTTAGAACAAGTTATTCCTACCATTAGGGTGACATTTTGTATCTTTTCCTAGTGTGTGTGTGTGTGTGTGTTAAACTTTCACCTGTCTGTTGTTTTGCGAATTGGGTATCACTTTATTTAAAAGGTGAACTACTATATAGCATTGTCCGGTTCAAACTTATCCGATTCTTTAAACTTGTGAAGAACGTTGTATGGAACCAACAATGTTATTTTTGGGCAATTAGGTTGAAAGAATCCGATTTTTTTTATATATAGAAACTTTTGAAAACGGGTCAAATTTGACCCAAGGACAACTTGAGAGTTACATTAAATTCACCCCGGTCTAGCGAACTGTGTTTGGGGTAAAGTTAGCCAAAAGCTCTAGCTAGCTTACATGTTGGGTAAAGTTAGACAAAGTTAAGCATGGATACTATCACTTTAGCAGCTAATTAAATAAGACAGCAACCAACATGTTGTACAGAAAGAGTAAAACAACAGGTCAAACGAACCGTGGGTCGTGTCTGTCTCGATAAAAACGCTCTTTTCCCCCGGTAAATAATGACGGACTGCATTCAAAATCCCGTTAAACTCGGTGTAATGTGAGGCGCTGCCGTTAATTGCCATGTGGGCCCACCCTGCCACCTGCCTGCGTCACATTCACGTCAAGTGCCATTGCCAAACGTTGAGTTTACTGACCTGTTTAATACAAAAGAAATCTGAGTTTTTAGATAGGCTTTTCTAAAGTAGCAAGCAAAATCCATGATTTTAAAATGTACTTACAGCGATATTATCCATGCAATGGATTTATCTCCCCTGTATGTTCCTTTAGTAAAGAGCAGGTTGAGTATACTCCTCTCATTTATTTTATGCTTGCAGCGAAATGTAGGTCACACTCAACTGCGGGTCATATTTAATTTGGCCACTAGGTGGTAGTGTTTCATCACACAGATGCAGGGGATATGTCCCCTGATTTGTCCCCCCTTAAAATAATATGAAAGACAACCCACTCCCCAAAATAGGTCAAAATAACTGTTCAGGAGGCTCAAAATGCTGCAGAAAAGGCACAAAGTGTTGCAAAAAAAAAATTCAGTAGAACGTAGGAAATGAAGTGTTTGACACACAGAACGTTCTAGGGAACACACCCAGATTATACAAAACCTACGCCCTTGGTTAAAATGCATGTGTATTTATTCCAACATTAAGTATCAAACTGTACTCCAGCTGCTATTTTATCAGTATGGACACCTATGCTTTTTTTGTTATACTGTATGTCACAGTGGATGTGTCTGAGCTGTAGAATGTATTCCTTTTTAATGTGTGTGTAGTTGAGATATTTCGCCACCAGAGGTCAGTGTTTAACAAAATATTGTGCTTCAAATACAACTCCCAATCTGAAGGAATACCTGAGCTACAATAGCTTAAAGATTTTAATATCAAGATTGTGTTTGGGCAAATGAATAGCTGGGCAAAACAGTATTTTATTAATAATACTCCTTGTTGTAATTTCACCAAACTGTTTTGGGGGGGCGACATTATTAATTCATCATTCTATATCTCTCTTATCAAGGTCAACAAGTGTTTAGATAGATATTTATTAATCCCAAAATGGTAAATTAGTGTTACAGCAGCAAAATATCAGAATATACATGAAATACTAGGATACAATATACATACATACAATATACATTAAATAATAATAGGATAGTAATAATACAAGAACAACAAATATTTGAATATTTAAAATATATATAAGTTGGGAATATAAAATGTGCAACTGCTAGTACAACAATAACTAGTAATGATAAAGATGTAGATAAACCTATTGTGCAAGTTGCACTTAGTGCAGATGTGATGTCTAAGAGTCTTATCTAGCACCTAGTGATGAGGTGTACACGAGCAGAGGGATATCTGAGAGGGAGAGAGAGGGTTCCTCTGGTTTACAGGGCAGTTTCACTTATCCAAGGGTCAGTGCCATAAAACCAGGCTGATTGTTTAAACGCAGTTAGGTATTTTAGTACCTTCAGTATAGGCTGTGACAGTGTGCCTCACAATGCAGAAACAAATGTGTGAAAAGTGTTGACTAAAGACATCACAGCCAGGTCCCACGTGAACTGATAAAGGACATTAGATGACTGAATGAACAGGTGAGTCCAACAGCTTTGATGCTTCATTGCTCACAAATGCAAATACAGGCAGCACTGGAAGAAGTATTCAGATCCTTTACTTAAGTAAAAGTACTAATACCACACTGTTAAAAAACTCTGTAACAAGCAGAAGTCCTGCATTAAAAATGTAACTTAAGTGAAAGTATGTAAGTGTCATCAGGGAAATGTACTTAAAGTATTAAAAGTACTCGATGCAGAAACATCTTCCCATTTTAGAAAGAGTAAAGGACCCAACCAGTTGTGTGTTTAATGGTCTGATCATCTCAGCTGGACTTGTAGCCGTTATATTGTTGGCTAGTTTACTTTAGAATAAAACATCAGATTTTATAAACTACATGTGTTTTGTGTGCAGGAATCTTAATGTGTAAAGTAACTAGTAACTAAAGCTGTAACAGATGGATGTAGTGGAGTAAAAAGTACAATATTTCTCTCTGAAATGTAGCGGAGTAGAAGTAGAAAGTGGCATGAAAAGAAAAAGACTCAAGTAAAGTACAAGTACCTTAAATAGTACAGTACTGGAGTAAATGTACTAAGTTACATTCCACCACTGGCTGCAGGAGTTGCAGCTTTTATTCCTACTGCGAGTCACACTAACCACGGAGATGTAAGGTAAATGCAGCCTTGCAGAGCAGTGCTCTTATTCTCTGAAGTGTTATGAAAAAAAAAACCGGTCTCAGTCCCATTTCATTTGTCAAGGGGCTACTTAAGAATGAAAGATGACCCCCCCACCCTCAAGGACGTATGAGCTCATGCTGCCTGGCCGGCTGCCTGGACAAGGAGGAAGAGGAGGAGGAGGAGGAGCCGGATGCATTCATCAGGTACATTACGTCACCGCGGGCCAATCCCCTGCTCTCTGACACCAGCTTTTAGAGCGGCGTCTGTCGCAGAGTTCAACGCGTGGGAATTTGGCACGAGTGACACAAAGCTGGATCTCACCTCGAGAAAAGGGGGACAAACAGGGGTCACAAGGCCAAAACCCGCCACTTGGCTTTCCATGACTCAGAGGTTTTTTTTGCCTGGAAAACCCTGGTGACTCAATTGAGAAATCTAACATTTTAAGTTATAAAAGGGATGGCTTCTATATAGTGAACACCATCAATCCTGTTATTACTTTTAATTGTCTTCTTATTGGACATGCTGTGTACCATATAAGGAAGCTCATTATGACAGGTAGGAAATATCTGTCAGAATGAATAAATAAACTACTTCCTCAATAAATGTAGTTAACAGAAATTCAGGGAAGATATTCAGAATATAACCCCACTTGTTGACATTTGGAGTCTAATTGCTGACCATTGAAATGTCTGCAGAAAATTCATTCTGTATCAACATTACATTAGTTTCGCTATACTCTCAGCTGCATCTAATACAAAACATATTCTGTATACAGGTATATATATATATATATATATATATATATATATATCTAATGCACAACTTTCTGACTAGTTTACCTGCAATCTTTGAAAAAGGTGCATTTGTTGACTACTGCAACTAAGTGTCTAAGTATTGCATCTTGGTTGCTTATGTAGAAGTATTATTGTGGGGATGTTTGTCCTCCAACTGTCTGTCTTGTTGGGTTTGTGTTATAGTTATGTTGTTACACATTAGGCTACCTATCAAAAAACAAGTTCATCACAAAGAAATGGCCACCTCCTCGGTGCCCCCATGTTCGAAAGAAACGCAGTCAAAATGCCCTATTGGATGCTCTAATCGGTAGATACAACATGATAAAGTGCCCTCTAGGGTGCCGTTAGAGTGGAGAAAGCGGGATGCAGTGCACTAATGGGTTCCCTTACAGTAAATGGAGAAAACGAGAAGCACTGCCATAGAGCAGGGCTTCTAAAAGTCCGGACCAAGGCCCGCATCCGGACCCAATGACAAGTCAATCCGGACAATCCGAAAAATAAGAGAGAAAGTGGGCTACCGAAAATAGGTACCGGTACCGAATTCCAGGTAGCGGTATCGGTACAAAAGTTGACCAGGAAAACAGAGTACTTAACTTGAATGTATGTTGCTTAAAGGTTAAAAGTCATTGGATTTAACTGTTTTTGTTATCAGCAATCCCTGAACTTAAAAAAAACCATATGCGGACCTTTGAGTGCTACGTTTAAGGAACCCCTGCCATGTAGGCTGCCCTGTGTGCTCGAAAACTCTCTGCACACCAGGGGCGGACTGGGACAAAAATTCAGCCCTGGCACCGTAGTCACACCAGCCCACATTACCATGCAGCCCCACCCACGGCATTCACTAATTACATTTGTGTACAGATGGTGAAATAATATAAGCAGTACCTTATGTAACAGATTTTTAAACATTTAATGTAAGTAACTGGCAAACAATGCTTACTACTTTTTAAAGAGCACACGTTTATAACAAATCTGTTTATGCCGTTTGTATGCTGTTACTGTCATTCTCTACAGTATGTTGTTCTTTGTTGTCACTGTCTGTCTGTTTGATTGTCCGTGTTTCTCTCTGTTGACACTGTACATATTGTCCGTCTGGTTCTCCATCTCTCTAACTCTGCCATTTTAATGTTTTTATGGCTGTCTGTGATTATACTTCAGGGTTTTTCCCTGAATTTTGAGGGTAAAAGATTTCAATTCCTGCATTCTGATACATTTTGGGCACCAATTTATGGTAAAAATGTCTATATTTATGGCAAGGAAATCACAAAATTCTGGTGGCAGGTAACAATTTAAAATACTAAATATAAGACAATTTAAGACTAAACTGAAAACTCTCCTCTTTGATAAAGCTTATAGTTAGGGAGTGAGGAGTTGCAGTGAACGCCTAGACCAGCGGGGCAGGGTGTATAGCTGCAGACACAGCACCACTGCTTCTCTCTGCTTCTCTTTACAGTCATCAGATTTACCTATCGTATAATCAATAATATAGTGCCTCTCCTAGTTATGCTGTTATAATTCTAGACTGCCGAGGAAGTTCCTTCTTATGACACGCTCTTTTCTTTTGTTTCCTTTTATGCACATCCTGTCTCAGAAGTGCTTGTTACTCACCTAGCTCTGGGGAGTTTACTCCCCGGAGTCCTTATGTTTCTTCTTCGCCCAGAACATCGCCTCGGATTAGGGCGACACCAAGACCTGGGTCTTGGGTGCAGCTGTGGCTATGGACCTGCTACACCCTGCTACGCTCTGCGATTCCCTGCAATGTCCGGCTACGTCCTGCTGCGTCCACCGCGTCCACCCATGCTCTGCTGTGCCACGCTACATCCTGTACCGTCATAACCCCAACCGTCAGACACCGCCCACCAAGAGTCTGGGTCTGCCGAGGTTTCTTCCTAAAAGGGAGTTTTTCCTCGCCACTGTCGCAATAGCCACTGCTAATGCTTGCTCTTGGGGGAACTATTGGAATTGTTGGGGCTTTGTAAATTATAGAGTGTGGTCTAGACCTACTCTATCTGTAAAGTGTCTCGAGATAACTCTTGTTATGATTTGATACTATAAATAAAATTGAATTGAATTGAATAATGGAATATTATAACATTCAATAGTCCAGTAAGGGGGCTTTCACGTCCGGGACATTGGCCGGACAGACAAAGTCCAGTTGTTTTATGGGCTTTATGGTAACTTTTTTCCCCCAAAGAGCAGGTTTTGCTACCAAGTTGAAAAATGTAGGATTGACTTTCAGAGGCTACTGCTTTTACTGCTAAATTGTAGAATAACACAATCATGTTATGGATACAAAACGTTATGAAGTGTGTTTTCTACATTCTATTGATCAAAAATGATCAGTGATGGTGCATGGATTTTGAGACTACAGTGTAACGGACCACCACAGTTCATGCATACATGTGAACCGCGGATTAATTGCAGAGTTAAACTTACAAAGTGTAAAATGTGACACTAAGTGAATGGGGCACAGCAGAAAGACAGCGCAGAACGACGCTGCTTGTTCAGGGTTGTCATGTGTAGGCTACTCCTCTTCACATCAGGTGTTAAAACCAACTGTACCAAAACATTGAATTAGACTACTATTTAACGCAACGTTTTTAACCGGTAATGAAACTGTCAATTTAATACTGATGCCGTCAGACGGCCGCGCGGACCGACAGCAATCCGGCGAAGCTCTACGCCCGTCAGCAGCGGCTTCTCACTGCGCAGCCGGTCCCCCAGAACATCATGATCACTGGGAGAGTCCGGTACAGCCTGAACCCTGCAAACGGAGATCCCGTTTGAAGGTGAAGTGCTTGATTTTGACTGAACGTCGCAATTTGAGTAACTTCTGATTGGGTCGGTCGGCCCATCTCGGGACCAGGCCAGCCGTTGCCAACTGGCCAAATGCTTAATAATAATAATAATAATAATAATAATAATAATAATAATAATAATTATTATTATTATTATTATTATTATTATTATTATTATTATTATTATTATTATTATTATTATAACCATAGTGAAATGGCGCAAGCGATAAAAAACGGCCTATGCGCTGTCGGTCTGTAAAGACAATTCATTTGTATATTTTAAAAAAAATAATCTGACCGGCCCACATTAAAAAAATTGGTTCGGCCCCTCTGGCATTTGCCAGATTTGCCAGACGGCCAATCCGCCCCTGCTACACACTGGTTCCCCACTACATGCAGCAGGTAGCTTTTTTAATTTTTTTCCGCCCCTGCCACTCAGAGAGCTACCTGAACTACACAAGTGACTACAAATCTTAGAACATAATTGAACTTAACAATATATTTAAGTGATTTGTAATTTCCACCCATAAATCACCATGCCTGCACCATCATCTCTTTTGAAAAGCCAATCAGTATATCATACATTTCAAAATTTGTTGAGTTTATTGTGACAGTAGGTGGTTGAATGTTGATGCGCAAAAATATAACTTTTTAATTTCACGTTTTTCCTCAGAGGAAGAAATCAATGGGACTGATGGGAAATGTGGTCTTTATTTGAAGAAACAGTGGCAATGATGACAATATCTAAAAATGTGACACACAACCTCGAGGTCACTGGTGCTTCGGGACGCTCTTTGTACACAGGCGAGGCTGTAAAGCTGTCAGCCTTGTTCTGCTTCAACCTCTGTGTGTGTGTGTGTGTGTGTGTGTGTGTGTGTGTGTGTGTGCATGTGTGCGTGCAGACGCGTGTGTGTGTCTGTGTGCATGCGTGTATGCATGCGTGTGTGTGTGTGTGTGTGTGTGTGTGTGTGTGTGTGTGTGTGTCTGTGTGCGTGCGTGCGTGCGTGCGTGCGTGCATGCTCGTGTGTGTGTCTGTGTGCATGCGTGTATGCGTGTGTGTGTGTGTGTGTGTGTGTGTGTGTGTGTGTGTGTGTGTGTGTGTGTGTGTGTGTGTGTGTGTGTGTGTGTGTGTGTGTGTGTGTGTGTGTGTGTCTGTGTGCATGTGTGCGTGTTTAGCCCTTTTACCCAACATGAACCCACACGGTGTTCCCTGATTGATGGACAGATGGAAAAACACAGGTTTAAAGAGTAAGATAGATAGGTAGATAGGTAGATAGGTAGATAGATAAAAAGGATGACCGTTGATCTTGAGAGAGAGCGTTGTCGAATGCAGCTGCTCCGCAAACGCGCAGCCATGTTGTGTCCTCGTTTCACTCCTCCTTTCAGTCAAGAAAAGATGAACGGGGCATCGCTCACTGCTCATCTGCACGCACGCATGCATGCACGCACAAACACACAGATACACACAGAGATATGATTAGCATCATTTGCCCTTTAAGAAGGTACACTGTGCTCACAGAACAGAGAGTCAGAGCCTGGAATTAGAGTCAACCAAATTCCAGGCTATTTATGTGTGTGCGCAGTTAAACTGAACATGCAGCTCAACATCAGCAACAAAGCATCTCCGTCTCTGCTGTCCAGCATTCAGGAATGTGCAAATACTGTATCGATGATATTAAACTTTAATGCATCGGAGGAATAACAACATCAAAATTCAAGGTGACATGCGTGTAAAAGGCAGTGAGCAGTGTGCAGAAACAAATCATAGGTATAATAAATAAATAAAAAGAAGATAAAGCTGCATTCTCGGGTCAATACTGAGTTTGCAGTCCAGTCCAACTATCAGGATTAGTCATTTTAGTTGACGTGTTTCTTGGCGAGACGGTGTAGATTGATTAAAAATCTCCTTCAGCAATTTATTTCAAATTCTATCAGGCTGAATTTCAAAGCTTCCCACCATGAGATGAGCTGTTAATCATACAGTGAAGGTCTGAGCGGGGCTGTGACTTCTGTGCAGCGTGGTTGATTCAGTCTGACTTCACACCATTTACGCAGAGGACACCGAGGTCATGTCCTTTGTAGTGTTCGTGGGAATTCGAGATTTTAACAACCGGAGGAGCAGTTTGCATTCTACAGTTACTCAAAAATTGCACACAATGGATTTTGAAGGCTGATTCTGACACTTTTACCTACCATCCACTAGAAGACTCTGAAAAGACTTTGAAAAGACTAAAGTCTGACATCATCTCACATCTAAAGACAATCATTTCACATCTGTCATAATATGTAGAGACTGGACATCTTGCAGGGTCACAATTTGCAAGACTACATCTAGATTCGTTTTTGAAAACTTTCACAAGCTAGCTTGCTACCGCTAGCGTTAGCTGGTAACTTAAGGGAACGTCTGCAGATTTTCTGTTCTGCCGTACATGCTGATGTGCAAAAATACTGTATCAATTTTTAAAACTGTTTTTCCTCAGAGGAAGGAATCAGTGGGACTGATGGGAAATATGGTCTTTATTTGAAGAAACAGTGGCAATTATGACAATATCTAAAAATGTGATACACAACTCTCGAGGTCGCTAACGCTTCGGGACGCTGTTTGTACACAAGCGAGGCTGTAAAGCTGTCAGCCTTGTTCTGCTTCAACCTCTGTGTGTGTGTGTGTGTGTGTGTGTGTGTGTGTGTGTCTGTGTGTGTGTGTGTGTGTGTGTGTGTGTGTGTGTGTGTGTCTGTGTGTGTGTGTGTGTGACTGTGTGTGTGCATGCGCGTGTGTGAAATTAGTCTGCGACAGTGGAATCGCTTGAAAAGTCATTTGGTGTAAGGTCGGCATTAGTATATCAACTATGTTCAAAATGATCTGGACTGTGAACCCGAATGCTCAAATTAATTATTTGGAATAAGTAGCCTACTGTAAACTTAAAATGTGTTTAGAAGTTCTACCCACTTAAAAATCTTGAGTGCCAGTAAAAATTGTACTTTCCTATGAGTTTAGTAAACTCTTACTTTTTGATTAATATGAACTTTTTTTGCGGATTAAGTAACCACTACTTAAAAAGATAATTTCATAGTTACTTAAAACTCTATAGTTTTAACATTATTTATTTATTTTTTAGCAAAAAAATATTGAGATATATATAAGATATTTGGTACTTTTTACACCAGAACTGCACTCCTGTAGTGTGGATAAGGCTGCATTAAGGGTGATAAAACATACAGAACGTACGATGCAACAGTTAACGTAACTCAGTATTTCCAAAAAGCACCTTATTATTAGTCTTATGAACATCTAATCAAATCAAACAGTTTTTTTTCTCCCTTGTATCCAAACGTTTTACATGTTTAAATGATCTCTCTGCATTATGAGTCTCTTGAAAGCTTGTTTGTTTGAGCTCTGACATTATATGCCTGCCTAATTAAACTAAATTGGATATTAAAGGTCATCAAAACACGTTCTTGAATGCTCCTCACAGCCTTTACCGGAGTTTTCCAGAGCTGTAAAAATCAGTAAAACAGGCCTTGTCTTGTCGAAATAAAGTGTCACAGGTTATTAAGTGAAATATTAAAAATGACTGCTGAGCCTTCTGGAGGTGCTGCAGGACTAAATCAATGAAGCATCTGTGATGGGTGGAGCTTAATCGAATACACCAAAGGACTTACATGCCCTCCCCCACCTTCCCTCTAACACCCGTGCCAGGTTTCTACATAAGACGATCACTGTGGTTTAATAGCATGAAGCGATAGTTAGATCAGATACCGTGTTGGCAGCCACTCCCTCTGTCTCTCTCCGGCGTTATCAAGCAGCGTGTTTGGAGCGGCGATGACAGGGCTGGCACAAACATGGAGTGCTGGAAGCTGGCCTCGGACCAGCGGTGTTGAGTGTGTGTGTGTGTGTGTGTGTGTGAGAGAGAGAGAGAGAGTGTGTGTGTGTGTGTGTATGTGTGTGTGTGTGTGTGTGTGTGTGTGTGTGTGTGTGTGCGTGTGTGTGTGTGTGTGTGCGCGTGTGTGTGCGTTTGTGCGTGTGTGTGTGTGTGTGTGTGTGCGTGTGTGTGTGTGTGTGTGTGTGTGTGTGTGTGTGTGTGTGTGTGTGTGTGTGTTGGTGTGTGGCGCCTGTCTGGCTTTTGGCTGGAGCTCGAGGTTGAAGCCTGTTGGAATCAGGGAAATATAAGTGCAGATGCCAAACGTGGACATCTATATATACATTTTAGAGGAACAAACAAGACTACCTACAATCTACAATGTGCAATCCTTTTTTTGATATTAATGCAACAAATAATTACAGAGCAATTTGCATTCTCAGCCTGCTTTCTTGAATTCGTCATACCCTGATGTTTTGGGGCATTTGACCTCCTGTGGGCGTGTCTCGTGAGCTGGCCAACAACAACAACAACCTGGAGGCAAAGGACAAACAATGTTCAGAAACACACTGACCAACAGGCTTTAAAGGTCCTATATTGTAAAAAATTTGATTTCCATGTCTTTTTTTATTACAAAGCAGGTCGAGGTGCAATATAAATACAGTGAAAGTATAAAAACGCTCAATCCACAGAGAAATGTTCACAGCCCGCACTCACAAACTGTGCCTTTAAATGAGCGGTCAGGACTTCCTGTATGGTTGTGATGTCACAACTAGACTATATATATATATATTGGTAGAAAGTGGCGCTACAGTGCCGTAACAGTCATTCCCCAGCTGCAATGACAGTGTAGAGACGCTGAGAGCGCCGATGCGAGAGACCCGGAAACACTGACCAATCAGAGCAGACTGGGCTTTTTCTGGATGGGGGCTTAAAGAGACAGGCGCCAAAACGGAGCGTTTCAGACAGAGAATACAGGTATATTCAGACAGACAGTATGAGAAAAATAGTGTTTTTTAAACATTACAGCATGTAAATATGATCTAGTACAAAACTAAAACACAAGTATGAACCTGAAAATGAGCATGATATGGGACATTTAGGGACCGTATCTGTTACCTCAGACTCATTATAGACGACAGCTCATCAATTTGATATGATGCATAACAGACAACACAAAGAAAGCAAGACAGTTACCAGGAAGAAGTCAAGAAGAGTAAAAGAAGAGTCACATAGCTTATGTGAGAATTGGCCTAAGTTAATTCACGTTTTAACAATTAACTTTTTAACATGTTTAGGGAAAATACATTCCCTGGCTACTGCTGTTATCTCACCAATCACAACTAAATATCCAAATTCAACCCAAACCCTGACAAAAAGTCCTAATGTTCCAAAAATGTTCTTACTCTCAAGGTCTTTAACTCAACATTGGACCTCACAAAGATAGGAGTACACACACACACACACACACACACACACACACACACACACACACACACACACACACCTTTCCTCTGCTGAAGTGTTAAGATCTCAGCAATCAGAGTGGCCAGAGGGAAAGAATCCCACAGCTATATTTGTGACCGCGCGCTTGTGTGTGTGTGTGTGTGTGTTTCCTCTTACCTAATTTCAACAGGTCACACTGTTTCACCATACTGCAGCAATGACCTTTGCCCTTTCTGATGAGATTACAGTGTTGCAGGCCAATAAAGAAGGACAAATGATGTGTTCAAACAAGAGAAAAAAGCCCTTCAAGGGATTTATAAAAGAAAATGATTCTTAAAGTTACTAAAATCAATCACACAACATGTACAAACACCCTTCACCCTCGAGTGGAAACATGCAAAATGTCCGCCCTGCAGTCTGACACAGCGTCTGTTTGCAGCTGTACACTGAAGCACAGTGGTGGAATGTAACTGAGTACATTTACTCAAGTACTGTACTTCAGTACAAATGTTGAGGTACTTATACTTTACTTGGGTCTTTTCTTTTCATGCCACTTTCTACTTCTACTCCGCTACATTTCAGAGAGAAATATTGTACTTTTTACTCCACTACATTCATCTGTTACAGCTTTAGTTACTAGTTACTTTGCACATTCACAGTTACTAGTTACTTTGCACATTCAGATTACACATGTAGTTTATAAAATCTGATGTTTTATTCTAAAGTAAACTAGCCAACAATATAACGGCTACAAGTCCAGCTGAGATGATTAGACCATTAAACACACAACTGGTTGGATCCTTTACACTTTCTAACATGGGAGGAGAGTTCTTTACTTTTAATACTTGAACTACATTTTCCTGATGATACTTACAGACTTTTACTGAAGTAACATGTTGAATGCAGGACTTTTACTTGTACCAGGGTACTTTTACAGTGTTGTATGAGTACTTTTACTGAAGTAAAGGATCTGAATGTTTCTTCCAGTGCTGCTGAAGAGATTATCTGCTGGTATTGTTGTCTTGTGGTCTGCAGGGTGTAATCAGCCCGACCCACCGGCCTGCTGTGAATGCCCCGCGCTTATCACCATATTTTGCAGTGTATTAAATCGACCACAGGCGTTTTTCACACTGACGTGGCTTTATTACGTTGACATGCCTCCACCTGCGGCACAGCACAGGCAGAGCGCTGCACGGTGTGTTTATGACATCTCACAGACACATTGTTTCTGGGCTCAGCTGCCAGTGGAAATGGATTTTGACATTTTTCTTTTTATGTCTAAAAGCATGCCAGTGAAATATAGAACATAGTTTGGTCTGAAGCTCTCACTTGGTGTCAACAGCCAGGGACAATTCTCACCTTCAGAACAGAAGGGGACAGACATAAGAAGTATTCAGATCCTTTACTTGAGTAAAAGTACTAATACAACACTGTGAAAATACCCTGTTACAAGTTAAAGTCCTGCATTGAAAATGTTACTTCAGTAAAAGTCTGTAAGTATCATCAGGAAAATGTAGTTAAAGTATTACAAGTAAAGAACTCTCCTCCCATGTTAGAAAGTGTAAAGGATCCAACCAGTTGTGTGTTTAATGGTCTAATCATCTCAGCTGGACTTGTAGGCCGTTATATTGTTGGCTAGTTTACTTTAGAATAAAACATCAGATTTTATAAACTACATGTGTTCTGTGTGCAGAAATCTTAATGTGTAAAGTAACTTGTTACCAAAGCTAATATCATGTGCAATGGTTTATTGGCTTTTTTACATAAAGGAAAGTGTCTATAAGGTCAATAGATTCCGTTGTTTTTGTTTTTACTTGGGCCCCCTTTAAATATAAGTACTGAGCAGTTTGAACCATAGTTATATTTCTCTTCCAAGATTCTTTAGTGTGAGGCACGAAAAGACTAAAACTATCACGTATTTCACAAGAAAAAAAAGACTTGTTAGAGACAAAATGAATAACATTTTGATTTTTGCCCCTTGAAAGAGCACGAAACCTGGGTCGGGAACAACATTTTTTTTAAAGATAATTTTTTGGGGCTTTTCTGCCTTTATTTGATAGGACAGCTAGGTGAGAATGGGGAGAGAGAGAGAGAGAGAGAGAGAGAGAGAGAGAGGGGGAAAACATGCAGGAAATTGTCACAGGTAAGATTCAAACCCTGGACCACTGCGTTGAGGAATAAACCAAGTATATGTGCGCCTGCTCTACCCACTGAGCCAACCCAGCCACGGGAACTACATTTGCTGGATTTTAAGCAAAGACAGGGGGATATTCAAAGGTATATGAGCACAGTAGTATAAAAGAAATCTTTCTCTGTCCTTTGCATTCAAGAAAGTATTTAAAACCGCAGAAAACTTATTGCACTTCACAGAGTTCAACCATAATGTCCTGTTGTCTCCATGTTTTCTTTGATCGCTCGTTTTGTTTGTCAGTACATCCTCTCACAATACAGAGGACTCTGAAAGTCCTTGTGGTAAGGGTTAGTTCATGTCTCTTTGTCTTTTTCATATCTCCAAAGATAATTTCCTTTCTTAAAGCAACTATACATTACTTGCCCATTACCTTTTCTTCCTGTCAACCGACAGTAGCTCTTTGTTAAACCTGAAGCAAAGGATCCTATAATCTGCAAGGTTGTTGGTCTCCATCCATTGTAGGAATTAAATGAATATTGATTGCCTTTATTTTCAATAGAAACACACTCCAATACTTGAAAACTTTGTTGAAATGTTCTGTAAACAAATATTGAAGGACAGACGGTATATGACGGTATACTTATTTTACTATTTATTTAATTTTATTTTATCGTTATTAATACATACTGTGTGTATATGTTTATACTTATATTGTTTATATTCTTTTTATCCTTCTTATATTTGTATGTGTGACATGCTCCAACAACACCATGACAAATTCCTCGTATGTGCAACGTACTTGGCAATAAAGCCCTTTCTGATTCTGATTCTGATTCTGATTCTGAGTTATATGTATTATAAAACTTACTTTTCTTGACAGCTGTTTGTGTAAACTAAAGCTACTGTATAAAAGAAGCACATGCTTTAAAAGAGTACACACTGTTAAGGCAACCCTCCCCGGAGAGAACCAGTTTAAAAAAAAATAATTAAAA